>NC_056737.1:682392124-682407124 GCF_019279795.1 Protopterus annectens | reverse complement strand
CTTGCAAAACTTTAAGAAAATAGTTGAAATTAAATTGTTTTATAATTGTGCTACAAAAGTTAGTTTCAATGCAGGAAGGAGACAGGATATCTAGAACTAGGGTGGCTTCTGCCTTGTACTGTAAGTGTTTTATTGTTTTATATCTTTTAGCAGCTGCAAACATCTGAAAGCTATGTATTTTACAGGGAGATGCTAGATGCTGCATCAGTGAGCGTTGTTTGTAAGCCTGGGAATTGAAGTCAGGTGACAAAAAGTGATGTCATGCTGCAAGTATCCCAGAAACAATATTTGAGATATTAATTTAAGAACTCTCTGAGAGAGAGAGAGAGAGAGAGAGAGAGATACAGACAGACAGACAGACAGGGCATTTTGTATTTGTCTTTGACCTGACAACATCCACTCACCACCTCTGCACTTGCCTTGCTGTAAGTAAGTTAACTAGGGTACAGTAATTTCTCTTAGATTCAGTTAGAAACATAGTAAAGAGAAGTTTAGATGTTTTCTGTATTTATATGAGATTGTCCTGCAATGTTGTTTTAAATATTTCCTATGATTTTGAACTCTGATGTCACTGTGAATACATATTTAGTGCTGACTTGGTTTTTTTTTTGTTATTTATTATTAAATATAGTTAAACCTTTCAATTGTGGCTGGTGTGTTTAGCGATATTTAACTCTTAGAGTACTTGCATATCTATTTGGTGACACTGTACAGGCCACTCCTAATAGCCTGGCTCTTGGTCAAACTACCATTTGGATTAATAATAACATTACACAGTAAAATTGGACACCCTTTGCTAAGGGCCTTAAAGTAGCTGATAAGTAGTGGCTGGTGGTGGTGGAAACTACCTTATAGTCTGGGCAGAAAGGGGCATAGCTAGTAAACCTGTGCCAGCCTTTACCAGGTGTGTGTGTGTGTGTGTGTGTGTGTGTGTGTGTGTGTGTGTGTGTGTGTGTGTGTGTGTAAATCAAACCTTACAGTAAGTTTGTGTGTGTGTGTGTGTGTGTGTGTGTGTGTGTGTGTGTGTGTGTGTGTGTGTCAGCTACTTCAGCAGGGACACAAAGCACTGGTTAGACAGCAAGGGTGCTGGAGGTCTTGGTGTGGCCACTCAACTGAGATTTCAACCCTATAGCTGTGCCGGTGGGGAGTCTTATTGGGGATCTGGAGAAAGAGGGAGAAACCAGCCCCAAACGACTGTGGTCTCTGTGTGCTCTTAAGGAAAATGGCACTTTACTGTGTGTGTACTTGCCATCCTCCCAGTGTGCACATTCTCCCACTGTTGCTAGTGGTGAGGAGTGAGGCTCCTTGATTACTGTGCCAGTGCAGAGGTGTCACAGTCTATATGAGCAGAAGATATAGGGAGTTCAAAGCCTTAGTACAGTATGCAGACGGAAGTGAGGATTAAACTAAATCTGATGCCTATATGATGCTATACTTAATCAGTATTAATCTGATTTCCTGTGTATACCTGTATCTTCAGATAGACTTTGGAGTGCCTAAAGACAGCAAACTAAAATAATGTAATGGTATAATGCATTCAGAGAATGTAAATGTAATTATTCAAGCAGAGAAAGGCAAAAAAGAAAGCAATTTAGTCTAGATACAAATGTAGAAAGAATGTGTATGAGTATGGGGGAGCACACACACACACACACACACACACACACACACACACACACACACACACACACACACACACAAACACATACATGAACACACATATGTGCACACTGACACACATTCATATAAAAGTCAAAGAAAGGGTTTAGGAGTTCTGGAAACAGATTTAATGTGATAAGCTGTAGCTAGTAAGATTCTCAGTGTTGTACCTTGCAATAAGAGTATTTGGCAACTGATGATTTTATATTTTGAGGGCTACTGTGCGTACTAATCCTGTTCCTATGAATTCTTATAATTAAGTATAACAGTAGTCCCTCCTGTGATGCAACAACACAAATGAGTACATCTGGGTGAATACTTAAATCACATACTTGAGGGCAGAGAAGACTGCATAAAGACCTGAACAAGCATTCTGTAGCAACATGCTGCTACATGTAGTCCCTGTATGTAGTGTTATTTCTTATATAAAGCATGTAACAACTCCTAAACCCAAAATACTGAATCCATGTGGGCTGAATTGTGGGTTCCCCAAAATACTGAATTCATGTGGGCTGAAATGTGGGTATCCAAAATACTGAATCATGTGGGCTGGAATGTGGGTATCCAAAATACTGAATCTATGTGGGCTGAAATGTGGTTATCCAAAATACTGACTCCATGTGGGCTGAAATGTGGGTATCCAAAATTCTGACTCCATGTGGGCTAAAATGTGGGTATCCAAAATACTGAATCCATGTGGGCTGAAATGTGGGTATCCAAAATACTGAATCCATGTGGGCTGGAATGTGGGTATCCAAAATACTGAATCCATGTGGGCTGAAAGTGGTTATCCAAAATACTGAATCCATGTGGGCTGAAATGTTCAATTCAATCATTTTTTGTTGGTACTATGGAATCATCATTGCTGAAGGTAGGATGCTACACAAGGCTGTATTCATACCAGTCTCAGACACATAGTCAGAGAGCTCCATCATCTCTCTCTCTTCATGTAATCCACTGAGGTACATTCTTAGGTTGTTTATGCCCATATGGACTGTGCCATACTGGTACATGTGGTTTAAAGACCTAAATGCATGCATGATCTAGCAGATCCTGGCTCCAGATAGCAGCTCACTGTGATCTTCTCTTTGTTTAGCCTGGTAAGGTGGACATCAATATGTCTTACAATGGAATCCCCAGTAACTAGAATGTTTGGCTGTGTTTGTGTTACTTTATGGGTTTGGAAGCAGGACTGTTATGATTTTCAGATTTATGTGTTTTTTGAGATTATGTTTTTTTTTTAATGTGCGCAGGGCCACTGAGAAATGCTTTTAGTAAGTCTTGGAGGTTTGGTTTGATTACAATTGGGTACCTCTGCATATGTGGGTCTATGCCTTTTTTCCTTGGTGTTGGTAGTGAATGTTTTGGGTGTAACACTGACAACCTGGTTTGCATTTTAGATGTGTGCATCTGAGAGCTTTGCTTCCAATGATATTGTGTATCTACATTTCTCACACACTGTGTTTGTAGGTTCTAAAATTAAATGGTTGTCAGTGAAAATGAGGCAGTTACTACACTGCCTCAGGATGCCTATATCCACCAAGCCAGAACCAGAGATGACAGGGCAGTGCCTATATATTATACCAGATCCTTGGTAGATGGGCACTATAGGGGAGAGTCACTTAAACGTCTAAGTGAGAGTGTTTAGCAGTATATTATTAAATGAGCTGCAATGGTGGAGAGCATTTCTTATACAGGATTTTAAACTGGAGAAGTTTGCTTGATACAGAAGGCACAGGAAGCTGAGTTTGCATGATGTGTAACATACGGCTTTTATACCAACAGGATGAAAGTCTTTTACACAGTTAAGCCCTCAGGCCAATCAGATAAACACAAAATAAGCCTTCAACCAGCTGTTCCCAACTTGTATGGATTGAATTAGCCCTCTGCATTCACCAGAATGCAGCAAAAAAACTCAATGTAAAACAAATTGGTTTTGAGCTCAAGTGTAGTAACAAATGCTTTACAACAAAAGGCAGAATTCCTGCAGTATCAGGAATACTTGTAAATAAGTTCACAAGCCCTTTAAAAGGTTCCAAAATACAGAAAAATGTATGCAAATGTAGAAGAACTTTTGCAAACACAAAAAATTTCCAAAACGTAGAAATATTTTGGCAAACTCAGGAAAATTTTGACAAACTCAGAACAGCTTTTGCAGTATCAGAGAAGGTTAGAAAGTATCAGAATACTGTTAAAATGATTTAAGAGTAGTACAGTAGCAAACAGATGACATTTCTTTAACAAATGCAGGCTGAAATTCAACCAAATCATTAAATGCAACACAGAACTGTTAAAAAACCAAGATATTTACAGCAAATGCAAACATACTTATATCAGCTTTGTAGGTCCACAGATGGTTCTAGATGAACCCAAGATATTTTAGCCACAGGTGTTCAAGCCAGGTGCAGGGAAGCAATAAATAAATGAAAACAGTCTCACAAAAATATAAGGCTTTTATACAAGCAGGATGAAAGACCTTTACACAGAGAAGCCCTCAGGCCAATCAGATAAACACACAATAAGCCTTCCACCAGCAGTTCCCAACTTAGATGGGTTGCGGCAGCCCTCTGCTCCCACCAAAGTGCAGAAAAAAAGCCTCTTAATGTTAAACAAACTGGTTTTGAACGTAATTGCAGTAACAAATACTTTATAACAAAAGGCAGAACTCCTGCAGTATCAGGAATCCTTGAAAATAGTTTGCAAATCCTAAGTAAAGTTCTGAAATACAGAAAAATGTATGCGAACATAGGAGAACTTCTACAAACACAGAAAAAAAAACTTTGCAAAAATTAGAAATATTTTGGCAAACTCAGGAGAACTTTGGTAAATTCAGAACAGCTTTTGCATTATCAGAGAAGGTTAGAAAATAAAAGAAAATTGTTAAAATGATCTAAGCAGTACAGTAACAAAAAGATGGCATTTCTTTAACAAGTGCAGGCTGGAAAACAGTAATAAATTCAACAAAATTAATAAATGTTGCATAGAACTGTTAAAATGCACTGAGATAGAGCAAGTGTAAAAATATGTATATCAGCTTTGTAGGTCTACAGATGATTTTAGTTGAACCCAAGGTCTTGTAGCCACACTTGTCCAAGCCAGGCACAGGGAAAATCTGAATAAATGGCAGTAGTTAGAGATTTTCTGTTTTATGCCCTATCCATAATCTCTCTCTCATGCATTAACATTCATTGATGCTATCATGGATCTTTTGTCCCCAAGATGATCTGATGCATATTTCCCAAAACTTATTTTATGGTAAGGCTAAAGTCCTCAGTTCTTATTGTGGGCTGCAATTCTGGCCAGATGTTCCCTCCCTCATTATTCTGTAGACCAACTAGCCAAATGTTGCTCATTATTACTCATCAGCTGACTCCTTGGGGACTATATCCAATCACACCTGGATTGCCTGAGTTGTAGTTAGGGCTCAAAAAATATATATAGCTCTGTGTCATGTTGCCAGCCAGTAGCACAGGCTGCTAGACAGCAATGGTGAAACTGAACAAAATCTATATTCCAACGTCAAAATATTGTCCATTGAAAAGGCAGCCTGATTGCTTCTTTCCAAAATGTTTATTATAAAATGTGTCACCTGTAGCTTCAGCAAACCTGCTTTCATGGCCTGGAGTTTGACACACACAAATATCTAGCAAGCAGTGCCGTGAAATGTCCATATCATGCTACTTACATCAGTTAAGACAAAATCAGAAAGCTGAAGTCAGAGTAAGAAACCTCAGAGTTCCCATTTTGTTCAGACTGATTGATATAGCACACAACTGGCTACCATAGCAGATATGTTATTTATTAATTTTTTAAACAAATTATGTTAATTGTCTGGATAGTGAGTGCCTGGGCAGTGTTCTGCTGAGTCTTTCAGTATTCATAGTCGCCCATGTTTGCATTGCTCAGAATAAGTAAAAATAATACCTTTGCTTCAGTGGCACAATGAGTAGCCTTGTCACCTCACAACAAGAGGTTCCCTGATTCAATTCTCATTTGTGGTGCCTTCTGTGTGGGGTCTGCATGCTCTCCTTGAGATGCTGTGGGTTCTGTCCAGGTACTTCTGTTTATAACCACATACAGTGACATGCAGTAAAAGTGTATTGGCTACAATGAAATGCCTGTAGAGGGCTGTGTGTGTGTGTGTGTCTGGGGGGGGGATCTGGGTGATAGAAGCTGCTCATGGGGCTGCTGTAGCACTTGGATGACACTCAGCATTTGATGGCTACAGTCCAAAGACTTCCTAAACAGAACATGTCTCTGGGACATATTAAAGACTTTCAAGTCTTTGGATGAAAGTGCTTATCTAAGGTAAATAAAGCCAGATTATTTGAGAAGTTTGAGAATCCTCAGCATTTTTTTTGTATGGGACTATGCAATGGTACATTATTTGCTTAGCTGTTCTGCATTTACTTGCTTTTACCTGCTGAGAACTCTGTTAACAGGCAGTGCACATAAGTATTAAAAAAGGATTATTTCCCAACATTAAGGTCTGAAAGAGATTGAGATCAAGGTTAGCTAAAACTAGAGATTCATCCTTTATTGATATTTTATGGTTATTCCTCCTTAACAGCACCATCAGTTGTGATAAGTGGATAGGTGTATACAGGAGCTACCTGATGTGGTCCCTTTAGTGTGAGAATTTATAAGTAGTGACATTCTTATTATATGAACCACTCCACTATTCATATGCTTTCCTTGTAGAGTTGGATATTCCTAAGGGTGCATTATCAGCATAGATTGTTATTAAGATGGAATGCCAAAGTATAAGTGTTAGAATGGATTTTTTAATTTAGATATTGCTCTTGAGCAAGCTAAGCCAGAAATTATATTTTATTTTGTGAGACATGATGTTGCTGCTGCTACATTTTAGATAAGGGGACAGAGTTTTGCTTTGCCTGTTATTATGGGACATTGCTTAACCAGGAGAAAATAGTTACATTTCATATGTAAAAGTTGCAATATGAACAAAAGAGACAGTTAAAAGTGGGTTATTAAACAGACTCCCATTGTACTTGTAACAATGGATATAATAAGCAGTGTACAAAGAAAACAAAAATATTGCACATGAGGTAATGAGAAACTTGCTCAGTTTGAAAACATTCTGAAATGTACAAGTCTTATTCATCTCTAGATGGTGACTATGTCATGCTACTTTCAGCTTCAAAATATGAATATTGATTGGAAAGAGTATTCCAAAGGGTGTTACCTAAATTGGACTGTACCTTGCTTTTTGTATTTAAGTTAGTCTTTATAATCTGCCATGTTAGATTTGCATTCTGTATAATCTGTATACCATCTCTGTATCGATTGTTCTATTCTAAAAATAAAGCGTATTGCCACAATATGATTTTATGTCTCTGAATTTACTTTGAGATAAACAGTGTTCTGACAAATTTACATAGGCTAGAGAGAGAACTGACAATTTGCAGGAAAAACAATGGGAGAGTGGCTGTAGACACATAGAAGCATCCAGTCTTTTCTCTCCTTATTTAAGAATTAGTATAACTAGAGGAGGGAGGGTCAGGGAAGTAAACCATATGCTCTGTAATATGGTTGGGAGAGACAAGGAGTAAAAACTCAGGCGGTTAAAATCTGCTGGGCAGGGTTAGAAATTTGATGCCATTGTTCATGCACAGTAAAGTGAACTAACAGGGTAAGGGTCAGAGCTGTACAGGAATAATAATGTAAGGAAATGAAGAGGAGCCTGAGATGAATGTGACATTCTGAGATATACTATCTCACCATTGTTTACGTTATGTTATTATACTTTGCATAACAGGGTTTAACATGTGATTGAAAAAGAGATGTATATGTACACATACATTTGATAAACAGGCAAGAAGGCTAGTGAGATGGCACTTTTCAGCCTTGATTTCCACCATCTGACAAAAACGTAGGCAGTTTACAGTATAAGCAAAACAGAATTAGATTCACAGTGAGACATTCATAACAAGAAGGCAGGAAGTACTAAACATCAGTGCAATATATACAAGATGACAGTTCAAAGTGTGCAAAATAGACAAAACTCAAGAGCGACAAATGACAACTTGAGGGTAAAGAACCTTACTGTAGCTACTAAAGATGCTATATTAAAAAACCACCAGGTAACACCACGACTCTGAAAGAATCAGCTTTTTAATCACAATGAAAATAAACCAATGGACAAACAATAAAAGTGTAAATGGAAAAGTACCTTTCCTTTTGGACTCTGTTCTATGAGTATCAATCTTTTCATAGCAAAGCAAACTCTTGAGGGACTTAGTATTCTTATAAGAATACTTAAATTGTACTCCTACTATTTCTCTTATCCTATCATTAACCATAAGAATGGTCCAATTCTTACATATAATGTCTTGTAAAGTCTTATTATTGTTGGAATAAGGTATAATCATTTTAACTTGATCAGTCCCTCCATTAACACACACATTCTCTTGTTTGTTGGTGACTGCTTCTTTCATAGGTTCATAGGTAGGTATTAGGCTATTGGCCCTAGGGCCTATATAAGCCTAGTCAAAAGGTACCCTGGCTTTCACCATCCAAGAAAATTATTTTCCTGTGCCCCTGTCGAGCAGAGCCACAGACGTGATCCCCGAGGTGAATTTCCTATCTCCCATCCAATCATCAAGATTTTTCTTGAAGAGTGCTAATGAGGAGCTTTGTTTGATATAGATAGGTAGTTTCTTCCAGAGTATGGGAAGTCTCTGGGACAGGAATCTATCCCTCCAGCATGTTCTGTTTATTGTGGTGACAAGGTTTACGTCCCTAGAGTGTGTAGCTTGGAGGGATTGGGATTTCTTTAAGTGGAGCATGCCCAACAGCTCTGGGTTTGACATAGCTTTGTATGTTAGGCAGAGATCGCCTCTGAGTAGGTGATATGCGACTAAATAAAGCTGGAGGTTTTTGAGATGGTCTGCGTAGGGCAACTGTTTGAGGCTGGTAATCCTCTTTGTGAGGTATTTCTGTGGCCTTTCCAGTTGTTGCAGATGTCTTGTGAGGTACATACCAAAAGGGACATTGTACTCTATAATGGGTCTAATGAGTGACGAGTAGAGGGGAACAATAACCTCTTTTTTCATGGATGAGAAACCTTTTGTGATGAGGTGTGCCACATAGAAGGATTTCCTGATTACTGTAACAATGTGATTATCAAAGAGACTACTGTCCACCTGTGTCCCAAGGTCTCTTATCACACTTTCAGTGTTAAGTAGACTACCGCCTATGTGGTAGTTCATGGGTACAGAGTTTTTACCATAAGGGATGACAATGCACTTTTTGGCATTGAGCTTGAGGCCATGGCTTTGACACTAGGCATCTGTCTCAGTGAGGCCGTGTTGTAGGATGTCCACATCATTAGGAGTTTTGATTATGGCTCCTAGTTTGCAGTCATCTGCGAACTTCATTAGCCAAAGACCTTCTGTGTTAGCCTGTACTTCAGAGAAGTAGATACCAAACAGGAGAGGACCCAGGACTGAACCCTGTGGTACTCCACTTGTCACTGGTCTGAAGTTGGATTTGGAGTCTGCTACTTTCACAGTGTGGGTTCTGTCAGTGAGCCAACTGGAAACCCATCTTGTGACATAGGGATTTATACCTAGTTTATTGAGTTTATCTATAATTCCAGAGTGGGGGATGGTGTTGAAAGCCTTGGCGAGATCTAGGTAGGCTGTGTTAACCACCTTACCCTCATCTATAGCTTTGGTGACCACTTCAAAGAAGTTTATCAGGTTTAGGAGATATGATCTACCTTTTACAAACTCAAACTGGGTGGGGTCCAGAGTTTGGAGATAACCAATGTCATTATTTATAAGTTCCACGATGATATGTTCCATACCCTTGCAGACCAGGCTCGTCAGGCTAATGGGGCAGTAGTTCCAGGGGTCCATGGTGGCTCCCCCTTTGTGGAGTGGGGATAACCATCGCTGTGCACCATTCAGTGGGCACAAAGCCTGAGATGAGGCTATGATTGAACATGGTACTTAGGTGGGGTGCCAGTTCGTTCTGTAGTTCATGTAGAACACAGCCTGGGATGTTGTCAGGTCCCATGGATGGTGTGCTCTTGGCTTTGGAGAGTGTGTGTTTTACCTGTGCAGCCATGATTACAGGAACTTTGCATTCTTCCGGTATAGAGATGGGCCCTTTAGGGGATGAGAGGGGGGGGTAAATTTAGCACTGAACCTATCTGCCAGGATTTTGCCAATATCAGTTGGTTTTGTATATTTAGTGCCATTGTGCTGTAACTCAGAGCAGATCTGAGTGTTGCTATTGAGATTCTTGACATAGCTATAGAATGCTTTGTGGTTGTCTTTAGAATCAGTGGCAATTTTGTTTTTGTAACTAGCTTTGGAGGATTTTATGAGGGATCTCAGCTTCTTACTGAGGGTGACCAGGGAGTTCCTCCAATCATGTGATTTTACTCTTTTTTGCAACAGTTTCTTTCTTCTGTTGTAGAGTTTGTTTATGGCAGGGGACCACCAGAATGGCTTCCTTTTTTTGGAGGATAGCATATTGGTTCTGTTAGGTATTGCACAATCCATGCACTTGTGTTAGTGCTTATAAAGTGCATTTTTGTAGGATTCAACAGTCGTACCTCTATTGTCCGTCAGCATGGGTATCATGATGTTTGCTACGTCTGTCTTATGAAGCGTGAAGTTGGCTTTGGTGAAATTTTTTTATGGTAGTTTCCCTAATGGGGGGGTGGGGGTGGGATGTGGATGTCTAAGGTGATTAGCTTGTGTTCGGATCTGACCAACGAGGAACTGACCCCTGGTGTGGAACACCAGTTACCCATGTTTGTAATGACCAGGTCTAGGATATTGCTGCTCCTGGTGGGAGTGTGGATATGTTGATCCAAGGCGTTGGAATGTATGAATTCCAGAAAACGTTGAGCACAAGAGTTGGTACATGAGTAGTTTTCCAATTAATGGTGGGTTTGTTGAAATTGCCTATTATTAGGGTGTTAGGTTGTACCCTAATATTTTCAAGTGTATCAAGAAATGAGGAGTGGGAATCCTGGGGCATGGTGGGGGATCTGTAGCAAGCTACAGTTTTGATTGCGGTCTTGCCCAGAGTTAGTTGCACTTGGACAATCTCAGATGCATTATGCTGAGCAACTAGCCTGGAGGTGTGGATATCCTTAATGAATATGGACACGCCTCCGTCTTTAGTGTTTCAGTCCAGGTTAGGTGGCCCAAAGGTGTGATATGAATTATAGCCTGGTAATGCAGGGTGCTCTCTGGGAGCCTTGAACCAGGTCTCAATCACTGCACAGATGTCAATGTTCTCCATTTTAAGGAGTGCCTTGAGTGAGTGCATTTTGAGGTTTAGACTTCTAGCATTGAGTAGAATTACCCTCAGATTTTGCTTGCTTGTACCTGTTATGGTGGTGAATTTGTCATTTGAACCTTGCCTAAAAAAGGCACTATGGGGTGGCAAGAGCCTTAGCTAGTATGCAGAATCCCAAGGGCGACAGGTGCAGGCCAGCTCTGGCAAAGCATCGTGGTTTGTCGATCATGTCATCCCAGGCAGAGAGATACTGGATCCCCTTAGAATGACACCAGAAGCTTAGCCAATTGTTGAAGTCAGTCATTTTGTCCTTGCACTGTGGTATAATTCTGGGTGATGGCAGGATGGTACTCAGGGCTAAGGTCAGACCTGCCTGGGCTACAAGATCGGACAGCTCCTCCATGTCTCTTTTCATGTAGTCCAGAGAGGTATGTCTCAGGTCATTCACACCAACATGGACAATGACAGAGTCATATTTGTACTTGTTGTGGAGTGAGCTGAGTGCGTGATTTATGTGGCAAATCCTGGCACCCGACAGGCAGCTGACAGTAACCTTCTACTTGTTTAGCCTGGTGAGTAGAACATCAGTGTGCCTGACTATAGAGTCACCTATGACTAGAGTGTTGGGTACATTGTTATGCCTTATGGCTGTGGTTGAGTGGCACACTGAGTTTGTGGGCTATGTGTCATTTGGGTTGTGTTGGGGGGGTGGTTTGATTTGCCCTTCCCTGTTCTATCTACAACCTTTGCGTCATATAATCCTTCACACTCTTTCTTTGGGTAGTTTCTACTAATAAACTCCTCTTCTAATTTTTTTACAGTTGTTTGAAAGGTATTATCATTACTAGTAAGTGTAGATATCCTTAAACCTTGACCAATAACCACATTTTTGTATATATGCTCTGGATGCATACTCGTATGATGTAGAAGATTATTCTTTCTACAACTTTTCCTGTACAGTGAAGTGGAGAACTCATCACCTTTTTTATTTATCAAAACATCCAGAAACTTTATTTTGTTCAATGACCAATTCCCCACAAACTTAAGAAATTCTGTAGTATTGTTAATGTAGTCAATGAAAGTATACAGATTCGCTTCTGCCCCTTCCCAAACTGGGAAGATATCATACACAAAGCTTTTATAGTATCTGATGTATCTCCAATACTCAGTATCTATAACAAACCTCCACTCTCATAGTATAATGTCTTGTATAGTCTTATTATTGTTGGAATAAGGGATAATCATTTTAACTTGATCAGTCCCTCCATTAACACACACATTCTCTTGTTTGTTAGTGACTGCGTCTTTCATCCTATTCAAATATGGCTTGCCTTTCCCTCTTCTATCTATAACCTTTGCATCACATAATCTGCACTGTAATTTCATTATTTACAGTAATACCTAACGAAGATGGCCTTGAATACATTAGACTATTTTTGAGAGATAAAGGTATGAATAGTGAAGTACTTATGAGATGCATGTTGCTGCTTGACCTGATACTTGAGAATAACATTTTTCTGTATGGAACTACATATTATTTACAGACGAGAGAGGTGGTGATGGGGACGCCTTGTGCAAACTCATACGCCAACCTCGTCATGGTGTACTTGGACAGGAGGTTTGTTATAGATACTGAATAATGGAAATACATCAGATACTATAAAAGATTCATCTATCATATCTTCCCAGTTTGGGAAGGGACAGAATCGAATCTGTATACTTTCATTGACTACAATAACAATACTACAGGATTTCTTAAGTTTGTGGGGAATTGGTTATTAAATGAAATAGAGTTTCTGGATGTTTTGATAAGTAAAAAAGGTGATGAGTTCTCCACTTCACTATACAGAAAAAGTTGTAGGAAGAATAATCTTCTACATCGTGCGAGTATGCATCCGAAGCATATATATAAAAATTTAGTTATTGGTCAAGGTTTAAGGATATCTAGACTTGCTAGTAATGATAATACCTTTCAAACAACTATAAAGAATTTAGAAGAGGAGTTTATTAGTAGAGGTTACTCAAAAAAAAAGTGTGAAAGATTATATGACACAAAGGTTGTAGATAGAAGAATGAAGGGCAAACAATATTCGAATAGGATAAAAGAAGCAGTCACTAACAAACAAGAAAATGTGTGTGTTAATGGAGGGACTGATCAAGTCACAATGATTATACCTTATTCCAACAATAATAAGACTTTACAAGACATTATACGTAAGAATTGGACCATTCTTATGGTTAATGATAGGATAAGAGAAATAGTAGGAGTACAACCTAAGCATTCATATAAGAATACTAAGTCCCTCAAGAGGTTGCTATGCTATGAGAAGAGTGATACACACAGAATAGAGTCCAAAAGGAAAGGTACTTTTCAATTTACAGCTTTATTGTCTGTCCACTGGTTTATTTTCGTTGTGATTAAAAAGCTGATTCCTTCAGAGCCGTGGTGTTATCTGGTGTTTTTTTGATACAGAATAGACAAAACTATTTAGAGAATTATGTGTTTTTCAAAGATAAGTAATCTGGTGGACCCCAGCCATAAATAAACTGTACAACAGAAGGAGGAAGCTACTACATGATAGAGCAAAATCCCTAAAAGGGAAGGCATCTCTGATCAGTACTAGCAAAAAATTACGATCCCTCATAAAATCCTCCAAGGCCAGCTTCGAGAGAAAATTTCACAGGACACTAAAGACAATCATAAGGCTTTTTTCAGTTATGTTAGGAAAGTGGGATGCAACTCCCAGACTTGTTCTGAGTTGATTCTAAATGACAAAAAATACACTGAACCCACAGACATCGCCAATATCCTGGCAGACAGGTTCAGTGTAAACTTCTCCCCCCCCCCTCCCCCCAAAAGAGCAAGTATCTATCCCGGCAGAGTGCAGCCTCCCAAACATCTCTGATGCTCAGGTGAAGGCCGCCCTCTCCAAAGCAAAAAACACTGCTTCCATGGGACCAGATGGCGTCCTGGGTTGCGTCCTACATGAACTCCAAGAAGAACCAATCCCTCAAGTAAAACTGCTGTACAATCTCAGCCTCACTACAGGATATGTGCCCAAAGAATGGCGTACAGCAACAGTGGTCCCACTCCACAAAGATGGCTCCTCTGCGGACCCTGGAAACTATCTCCCCATAAGCCTGACTAGCCTAGTATGCAAGGCTATGGAGAGGATCATCATGGAACTCATAAACAAAGACATTGGGGACCTACAGACACTAGACCCTACCCAATTTTGCTTCATCAAGGGCAGATCCTGCCTTTTGAACCTGGTCGACTTCTTCGAAACAGTCACCAAGGCCATAGATGAAGGGAAGGTAGTCCACACAGCCTATCTGGACCTCGCAAAGGCATTTGACACAATATCCCACTCGGGCATCATAGATAAGCTATCCAGCCTAAATATAAACCCCTATGTCACAAGATGGGTCGCAAACTGGCTCAAAGACAGAACCCACAGAGTCAGAGTTGCTGGAGCCATGTCAGACTCGAAACCGGTCACAAGTGGCATCCCACAAGGTTCTGTCCTGGGACCTCTCTTGTTCAGTATTTACTTTTCTGAGGTACAGGCCAACGTGGGAGGACTATGGCTCACCAAGTTCGCAGATGACTGCAAACTGGGCGCCATAATCGACTCTCCAGCTGACACAAACATCCTTCAAAAAGGTCTCGCAGAGACGGATAACGTGCCAGAGCCATGGTCTAAAGCTAAATGCCAAAAAGTGTATAGTCATACCCTTTGGCAAAAGTAATGTGCCCACAAATTACCACATAGGTGGTAACCCATTAAGTACAGAGAAAGTAATTAGGGATCTGGGGACCCAAGTTGATAGCAATCTCTCCTTTGACAACCACATTGCCAAAGTGGTTAGAAAGACCTTCTACATAGCCCACCTGATCATGAAAGGATTCACATCTAGATCAAGAGAGGTAATTGTGCCCCTTTATTCATCCCTCATCAGGCCCATCATAGAATACAATGCCCCCTTTGGGATATACCTTACCTGACACCTGCAGCAATTAGAAAGACCCCAAAAGTACCTCACCAGGAGGATCAA
>NC_056737.1:682364624-682387124 GCF_019279795.1 Protopterus annectens | reverse complement strand
CTGAAATATTGCAGCTTAAATTAAGTGATACATCTATGAAGCAAAAAGTCGAAAATGTAGTCCACATTTGGAAGGAAGTAGTAGCATCAATGACCAAGGGAAGGGACTTGAGAATGCTATGTCAATGACCTGAAGATAAGAAGGCAGTTTAGGAAAACAGAAAGGAAAGCTGATGGAACTTGAAGCATGTAAAAACGAGACAACACCAGTAGAAAATGAGCCTTTGTCAACACTGTTTGCAGCTGGGTAGACCCTAGTGGTGTAACTCCTGAAGTCTTATCACTGATAGAGACAGAAAAATGACAGCTCTGAGGAGAAGAAAATGATCATTTGTCTACATACAAAACCGTATAAACAGACACTAAAAGAATAAGTATAATCTTAATTAAAAGGAATGGTTAAGGGTTATGAGAGAAAGTTTTATGTACCGTAAATGAAACCATTGAGTCAAAGTGGTAAAATCTTAAAGAAAGTAAAAAGAAATTTATAAAATCATCTGGTTGTATTCTACTGATATGTGATAGGGCTGAGAAGGGTTTGCAAAGACGTTTAATTTCTTTAAAAAGGCTGTATGAAGACTGAAATAGTCTTCCTGAAGACGATGCAGGCCTGTAACCAGTGAATGAATACAATAAGGTACAGAAGGCCCATGTCCACTTTTACAAGCATTTGGGAGCATGATAAGTTATCAGAGAAGCAAAACTGGCAACCTATTTAACTTATAACAGAAAGGAGAATAGGTAGGCCAATGGTTCTGAATTTGCCATCAAGATCTTTGAAATCTGTGTTTTTATGTATTTTTTGTATGAAGTCTCATGAGTTAACTCACTACATATATATGCAAACACATGTGCATGTTCACACACATGTGCAAGCCTATGAATGCACACACATGTACGCATGCATGCGTGCGCGTGCACACACACACACACACACACACACACACACACACACACACACACACACACACACACACACACACATACATTTTATTTTTATTTATTGACCAGGTTACTCCCACTAACAGTGTCCTCTTTTTTTAAGAGGAGAGCCAAGGTAGTATGCATATTGACTAGGGAAAATTTGGCCAGGGCAAGGGGAACTATAGCCTATCATTTCTTCAATAAGTACCATGGAATCTTTTACATCAACCTGAGCTACCAATTGAGACAGACAGGGCCACAGTTTAACATTTCTATTCATACTGTCAATAATAAAAAAGTTCTCTTTAAACACTTAAGGAGTTATGGGAAGGAACGTGATAACTAGATTAGTCTGGCCTGGATGACATTTTAATTACCAACCCAAACTGTTTGGTAACCCTCTTTGCAGAAATGTTCTCTGCCTTGTTCAAGTGCTGACCCTTTGACAAAAAATGATATCTACAAATGGAGTGGTCTATAACCTACTATTTTATCTTCTATGGTTCAGGTAGCATTAAAAGCAATTAACCTGACAATAGTAGCTGGACCTGACAATCTAACTGGTTACTTTTTATTAAGCATCATTGATGCTTTTATTCCCTGTACCTACAGACTTTTTCAACTTTCTTTACAGGTTAGGGTATGTACCACAACTATGGACAACAGCAATTAGTGTTCCCATTCATCATAAGAGTGGTACAAACAATACAGTGGATCATTTCCACCCTATTAGCGTAACATACACTATTGGAAATTATCTGAATGGATTCTCCATTAGTAAATGAATGCCTAATTAAAATCAGTTTTGGATATTTTTCAAAATGGGTAGAGGTATAATTACATATTTAGTCACCCTGGACTGGACCTCAATCTGGCTTTAAGTTGAAGAGCAAAAAAAAAACTGTTGGAAGCAACTGCTATGGTTTATCCCTGCCATACATGGAGTGCTACTGTTTCTATGCAAAGGCTGATATTGCACCGAAGGCCAATCAGCTTTTGCCTATCTTGCCACCAAACACTTGGCACCCAGGAAGGTTGCCCCCTTTGCTCCACCCTAGCTACTTTTCTTAATATTGATTTAGTGTGGAAGGATATTTTATGACAAACCTGATAATTTTTTTTTATCAGAATGTATGCGAAGCTATAGATATGGGTTTACCACTTAATGTAGTGTACTTGGACATCTCCAAGTCATTTGATTCTGTCCTCCATAGTATGATTATTAAAATAATGCATGACACAAATATTAACACATATATTATAGGGTGGATTGCTAATGAGCTGTCACACAGAACTTTTAAAGTTAAAATGGAAGAAGCTATCTCTGAGGAGTTTATAGTTACAGTGGGAATTCCTCAAGGGTCAGTATTAGGGCTTATTTTGTTTATTTTTTTCATGTGTAACTTTCCAGTGGAGGGAGCATGTGGACCAGCAAGTTTGCTGATGATGCTAAAATTCAGTGAGTTATAATCTGATTAGAATTCAGGGATTTGTGGATAGATTGGAATGCCGAATGAATTACAATGTTACCAAAACAAAAGTTAAGCATTTTGGCAGTAGCAATCCATGTTTTTATGCCATGAATGACGTCATCATAGGAAGAGAATTAAGGATCAGGAATTTGGGAGTTATTGTTGACACTAGGCTTAACTGTGAAGATAATCTATTTTCAGTAGCTAGAAAGTATTATTCAATAATAAAGGAAATATTGCATTACCAGTAGAGTTGTGCTTACAATCAAGCATAGTAGTAATTTAGACTGGAAAGAAATCAAATATATTTCACCAGGCAGATTAGAAGAGTTAAACATTTTAGATATATGAATAGGGTGATAGAATCATCTTTATTTACAGTCAGTTATAGATTATAGATTCATTTTGGTGATTGTATATTAATCTATACATGTTTTATGGTGTCTGTATTAGCTATTGAGTTTAAGTCAAATTTTTTGGTACTAGAAATAACAGTTTATTTAATATACCAGGCTATAAAAACTGTATTAGGAAGAAGATCATTTTATGGGAGAGCTGAAGTACTTGAGAACAGATTACCCCTAAGAATTAGAAGGATGACAGTCCCAAGATATTCAAATGTGCAGTGGAAGATCATTCTGGAAAATGTACTTTTCCTTCCCTAGTGGTTGTTGACAAACTCATGTAAGGTCTCCTAGGTGCCCCTGAATTTTAGATAGATGTACATTGAACGCAATACACACTCAGGACAGCACCCCCCCCCCATATGCTTTACTTCAATGTCAGCATTGGAAAATTAATCCACACACTGGCAGTGGGAGTAGAACCCACATTTTTCTGCTATTCCAGTAACAAAGGCAAATGTGCTGAGTGTTACCGACACTGACTACAATGTATGGCTACAAAATCAAAGGAAAGTAAATTCTTTGGCAAGAGTTTTGTTTCTTTTACTGCAAATGTACTAGCAAAGCAACTAAATGATAATGAGCTGGAGAAAGGCTATTTGAGTACTGGGGGAAAAATCGAAGGCATAATGGCTGGTTATGTTATGAACCTCATTTCTTTTTTTCTGCTCCTTTATCTCAGTGTACTTTTTTCAGGATTTTTATTTCAGAATTATTGTGTTGTTTACTCATCTTTTATGAAAAAATATTAGAAAACAATTCACAGAATGGAAATATTAAGCAGGCATTTTGTAGAAACATTAGACCAATGCTAATTCGCATGTATCAAATTGTTCTCCATCTAAGTCATAGATTCTCACATTGTTAGACTAGACCCTTCCAAATTTCAAATAAAAAAATTCTGACCCCAGGATTCAATAACACCCACACTAAGTGCACACTGTTCTGAGTGAATAGACAACGCAGACGTAACTCACACCTTCTTTCTCCTAATTTTACTTTTCCTACTGATTTTCTTGCAGCTTTAAATAGTGAGTAGGATTCATAAAGGTTACCACAAAGTGTAGACTACACGTATACTTAGTGTAATCTTTCTGAGTGACTAGAAAGCACAAAAAATATGGTAGGGATGTTCTTGAATACATATTGTGTACACTTATGTACACTTAGTGTAGGCCTTATTGAATCTGGCCTGCTGTGTTACCTCTAGATGTAGGAAAGAGCTTTGGATTTCCCATGCAAAAATGCATATGATATGCTATACTATACAAAACCAGAACAACTACCTCACAAAGAATACAAACACTTACACAATTTATCAAGATTTGGGTTAGTGCATTCTTTTTTCATTCAAAAAAGAATTTAGTTCAAAGCACACAACCAACATCTTCAGGACACTGTCTTAGAAAAAGCAAACACCTTATTAAACCATTGTATGCTGCCATCTCAGATTATCATAGTGGAAAATGAAACAAAATGTGCTTAAAAGCAATTAAAATTAATGACATGACTAAAAGTAACCAACAGCTTTTTGCAACTAAATACACAGAATGAAAATGTTTAAGACCATCAGAGACCAATGTCAATTAGATGTATATAAAGTGTGTACATGAAGCACATAATAAATATACAAAAATTCAGTGCAATACCTTAAAACAGAAAATCTATCTCACTGGTCTTAATTTTAAAACACTCTTCATAATTTTATTGCCATTGATACAGTTAGGTGTCCTGCATTCAGCCTTAGCTGCCACTGAGGTTATTTCTTTTCCAGAACCCCCATTTAGGTAATCACCTCTTCAGTCATTATGTGTGAAAATAGTGACATTTAGCTTAGACTTCCTGAAGTCACTGCATTGTACTGAATGCATATAAAGTGCATTCATTATTATTATTATTTGTTCTTTCTGGTGGGGGAATCACATATATTCATAATTTTGCTGCATGAGCTTTCTTGTCAGTGTACACTTCCATAGTACAACTGTAAGCATCATACTGCTTTCGACTATAGTTTAGTCTAGAGTAGGATGGTCCTTCATAGTTATATCTACAAAACCTGCATGGATATGTACCCATGTGTTTGGTGTTGTTCTCACTACCTGTATTCTCATGGTTAAGCAAAGATTTCAAATTATAAATCTCTTACTTGACAAAGCCGGGGTCAGACCCTAATATCTTTGCCAAATTATTGCTCTCAGTGAAAAATTTGTCAGTTACCATTTACAATTCCTCTTAATATCGCCAGTGAATGACAGTATATGACAGTGATTCTTAACTTGAGTGCCGTTGCACATTGGCTGCCGTGGTAATGTAGACAGAAAATAAAAACAGCATTATTTATAAAGTCTTTTACAGGTGTTATGCACCCATGCAGCAAAAACATCTGCTGTTCTGATGTCATACACTCAAGTTTGACCTTTTTAGTCTTGAGGCCAAACTCATATGTATCACATTGCAACAAAACAAAGGACTGCCTTTCACATCGACTCTTTGTTTCCTTTTTTAGGCTCATTATTGCTAGCACTTGATGTGGTCTTCCTCACTGCATTGTGATTGCTGAGACTACAAAACAATGAGTGTAGGTAGCTTGTCCCTTTTTTAATTTCTCCAAGTCTTTTGGGTTTCTTATAGCTGGGTAACCAAGCCTATTATACTGAAGAGAAGTAGGTACTTTTCTAACTAGGTCACAGCAAGTTCTAATCACATCTAATCAAGTAAATACCTTTTTTCTTTGTTTTTCTGGCTCACTTAGATTTTACCTTGGGTGTTTAATAGTAGTTTTCTTTCTTAGTAAATGAAAAAAGGAGGATCAGCTGTACTGTTTGGTGCTGTCATGTTTCTTATAAAGCATTTGAAACATGGTACACTGGCAAAACTTTTAACAGATGTAAGTGTTGGCTTCTAGAAGTATTTAAGTATAAGATAAGCCCTTGGAATAGCTACAGTGATGTCTAAACAAGCTACTCATTGGTAAATAGTTACTAAACTAAACCTCTCACAAAATTTGGCATGTAGATGTCTTTCAATGTGCTAATGACTGATTTCAAGAGGTTGTTATGAGTGAAATGCTGGGATTAACTTGGTAGATTTAACTTAGTGATTCAGCCAGATTCATTTGACTGTAATTTACAAGGCATTATACCAGTGTTGGAGTGGAGAATTTGAAACTGATATTCCAAAACTGGAAGAAACCTGTTTCATCAACCACTCCCTTACAATAAAATGGAAAAAGTAAGTTGTACATAAGTGCACTTGATAAATTTTGAGTAGTATATGTGCTGGTTTCTTTTTATGCTTAAAGTGCAGCCTACTGCAGTCAACAGATTGACTGTTCATTTGTCTGTGTCTTTTTCTCAGCATGCATTATTTGCAGTTACAGGAGGCTTTTGGGTCTAGGGATTTTACTGTTTCATTTTTTTTTATAATTTTGTTAAATGGCAGTATGCGTGCACCTTGTCATAATGTATCATGTCTAACAGTATGCATTGTGCTTTCCTGGCCATGTGTCACCAGAGAGCAATTAAAACCTCAATGCTTCTGGACCTAGCATCCCACAGACCCATGTCTACTTCATAGGTTCATAGGTGTGTACTGGGCTAATGACCACAAGAGCTTTTTTAAGGCTAGCTCATGCATCCCAAATCTGTGACAAGTTCTGGTACCATTGACAAGTGTAAACAGGGGCTTGGGAGATGAAGTATTTACAAGCTGGGTCCTGGGAGATGAACCATTTACAAGCAGGGACCTAGGAGATGAACCATTTACAGGTTGTCTGTGTCCATTAGAGACATAGGTGCCAAACTAGGGATGAATTTCCTGTTTCCTATCCAATTATCTAAGTTACACTTTAATTGAGTTAAGTAGTAAGTCTGCTTCACATGGATGAGGTGCTTGTTCTAGCAACTTCAGTTACTTCCTTTATCAAAGATAAGAGATCTCCAACAAAATTAATCAGTTTCTCCTGAATATCTTCTGTTCTTCCTTGAAGATACAAGGATATATGTTTATTTTATAAGAAAAGGAAAATCAGATACCTTTCATTACAGTACTCATAAGTATGCAATATGAGCTTTATCGACTAGTAAAAGAAATCATTCCTTGTTGTGTTACTCACATCTTTGTCAAATGTGATAGGTTTTACTGAAAATCTGTCACACAACCAAAACATTGTTTTTTTTTTGTTTTTTGTTTTTTTTTTTTTTGTCTTTTTTTAACATTAATGTCTTAAAAGTCTTTTGGCTTTTCCCGGTTAGAGGTCACCACAGCGGAACTCTGGTCCACTCATGATTGGCAGTGGATTTTACAGTGCCACATTGCCAGCCCGACGCCCAACCTTCAACGAAGGCACGCCCATTCACGCTCCCACCAACCTGCATGTCTTTAACGTCACTTGACCATGGGGAGGACAAGCAAACTCCACACAGAAGGCGCTCCAACCAAGAATCAAACGGGAGAACCTCTTGCTGTGAGGCAACAATGCTAATTGCTGCACCACCGCAGCTTCTTTTTTAACATTAATGTATTTTTTTATTTATTTAACCATGTATGGCCACTAGATTCAGGTGTCCTTTTTCAGGACTGACCTAGGATTACTGTCTGGTTAAGTGACTTGCCACAACAGGTAAATGAATGCTGAGGGAATCATACTCTGTTTTACCAGAAGCAGTTACTTAACATTTGACAGCCTTAATCCTTTGTATAACTTCCAGACATTCAGTATTCAGTATATGAGAAGGTAATGGTCTGGCAGCTGGCGTAGAGGCTTTAATCTTTGAGCTTTAATTAATTTGGTACAGATTTGATTCCCTCAGCCCTTATTTACCTTTTGTGTGACCTTGAGCAAGTTACTCAACCAGACATTGTTCCCAGGTTACCCCTGAAAGGGAAGTGACTGCCCAGTAGGCCTACCTGGTTAACAAATGAGTTTTATTAATGGGTGGATGTTATGAGTGTACCACAGTTAAGCAATGGTTTTGCTAAAGATGACTTGATATAAAATTATTGGTTACTGTTGCTACATGGAATTATAAATGCGTTAATAAAACCTCTGCCATGTTTGCATTTTATTTCTTTTTATAATGCATTTGTTGTAACTTAAAATTGGGGCGATATTTAACATGTCTTTCTTTTTTCATTTCTCTTCAGAAACGTCTCACAGTATCTTTATTGCAACTGCTTTCTTAAAATATTATTTCAAGCTTGTCTAACTCTCTTACAAAAACATCAGGTAAAGTCAGTTAAGATAAGCATACTGTCTGGCTTCTAATAAAATTTTTTTACAAAGTGGGAATGCACACTGTCTGCATTTAAGGGGACATTAGCAAACATTGGTTCCTGAAGACATTACAGTGAAACTTACTAGTTCCAAAATCAACTCTTAGCTCACATCTAAAAGGTAATAGAGTGTCAGACTACATTTTAGTGAAAGTTAAAAAAAAAACAGAATTCACCTAGCCCGAGAAAGGTTTAAGCTGTTTATCAGTGCCAGACTGTGTAAAAGTAAATTGCCTATATATGTCTTGCATGGAAAGTAACACACCTAAAACATTTGGACTTCTATAATTTTTTATTAAAAGTCAGCTAATACTAATTTGGCAAATGCTGAGTCATTAGAGTTCACATTACCTCTGTATGTAACTTTAAAATACAAAAATACTTTTTTCTCAAACAGAAAGACATACGTAAAACCAGATAAAAAATGAACAAATGAGCTCTACTTCAGTAACATAAATAATAGCAGAACTGCGTAAACCAGTTTCACCCCTCCTTTTGTTGAGTAGATACGTAAAATGAAATTAGATTAAAGTGCACCTATTAAGACCTATTCTTCTTCATTAGCTTGTTGTCATTTAGTAAGTTCCCCTAATGATAATATTGATCATAACTGATCAAAAACACAGATTCTAATGATTCCACCCATACTAGAAGAAAACATTTATTTTTAGAGTTAAGTCCCATGCTTTTAACCTTTCAAACCACTTTATACATATGCACACACACACACACACACACACACACACACACACACACACACACACACACACACACACACACACACACACACACACACACACACAGTCCATGGTTTTATAATATTGGGGAAGGAGAGAAATCCCCAAAACAGTGTACTGTAGACTCACACACACAGCTATGCTACACAACATAATAGAGCATCCCGAACTAAGTACCTAAATTGAGATGCTTGTAAGGAAGCTCATAAAAACAATACTGAACAGCCAACAGTTTAAATGCACCACATTTTCAAACTTGCTGTACCTCACCTAAAACTGAAAGAGTCCCTCACGTCACCTAGGAAGGTGACTTCATCATTTGGGAAATGAAGATCTAGAGAGCTAAAACAAAAGATAGTGTGCATGAATGAGGACTGAACTGTGAACAATAACAGTTTCAATTTAAAACTGTGGTAGAATAATGCTGTTCACTTTCAGTACACCTGCCTTTTATTTCCTGAGCACCATTCCCCTAAGAGTCAAGGTACTAAGAATCCTTTTCTAAGGTGAAGTCAGAGATCCCTACAATTGACCAGGTTGTGGGTCTGAACTATTCTTGCCGTGTAGTTCTCCCTTTCATTGTGAGGTACATAATGTTAAGGGTTGTCATTGTAGGTAGTTTTGTTATGCACACCATTTTAAAATCTAGGTTCATAGGGGTTTACTAAACTAATGGTCCAAGGGGCCTTTCTAAGCCCAGCTAAGCTTCCTACATGTATCTGACAAGTGTTGATACACTAGGGTTATTTTTAAGGGGAGTATGTAGTCTTGGGTATGGGTATCTTTAAACTTGCAGCTTATACACAGCAGCATATTGACTGTATATTTTAAGTATTAATCTAAATAAACAATACATTGACTATTATGTAATTTCTAATTTGACATAATATAGCAAACTAATGTGTTCATTTATATGACCATTGGATAATATATGATCATTTAAGCTAGAATATGTCTCTTACTACCTCCCTTATTATTGATATGCCCTATTACTTTTTATTTATTTTTTTAATAAAAAAGAATAAAGTATAATAAAAATGGAAGAAAGCTGCCTTCAAAAAATCTAATCATGCAGTATCACTGTGATCTATTAATTAGCTTTTGGTTCAGAAGCCAAGTGTCACGTGTTTGAAAAAAAAAGTTTCATTCACAGTAAGTTACAACATTGATAAGGTATTTAAGAATAAGCTACTCTATATGCACTACCATGAAGGTGTATTTGAATTTTTGTTACTGAGGATTACTTTGCAAAACTAGATAAGAACTTTATCAAAACCCCAGCATTTGAAAAGTTGTGAAATAAATTGTTCACTAAAACATAAAAGAGCTTCATTTCAAAAGAATGCAACATGACAATACCACAACAGTTTCCAAGACAAACTATCCATCAAATACATAAAAGGCATGTTCAAACTGGGAAAACAAAACCAGTCATTTGAGAAAAGGCATAGTTAATGGGAAATGATAGATTTGCAGAAAACAAAGCTTCTACATCTAACAAACAGTATATATGGCTTAAGGCCAAAAATAAGCCATTCGGAATATATGTACTTCCAGAGTTTACAATGGCAAGAAGAGGACAGGTATTTGATCAGTTTCCTGTGAATGAATACCTGTTGAGACTTTGTCATATCCTTTCAGAAAGTCTGTGGAAGACTGTCAAAACAAGTAGTGTGAAAACAGTATACTGGTACATGAGAAAATGTCCAGGAATAAAAAAACTTCCAAAAAAGCTAAGCAAAATGCCACCATTTTGGCAACCATGATTTTCACCTGTTTTCTCATTCTGAGTCTTTTAGTATAACATAATTAGCCTTTGTTGACTTCAGAGTGAAGGTGATATTCACATATACCTCTAAACTTTAATTATAAAAAAACAACTACAATGTATACAAAATAGAAGCATATGATATATGCATATGCTTGAGAAATAACAGACTTGAATCTAGCCATCAAACCTAATTTTTCATTCTCAATCTTCTTCCCAGATCTTTAGAAACCCTGCAAAATCATATCATCTGAGATTAATTCACAGCATATAGACTTTTGTAAAAATAACAGGAAACCAAACTACAAGAAAGTCTGATGCCGTACACAAAATGTTGATGAAAACATCTGTAATAGCTGTAGAAGCTTTCATGCTGCATAACATTTTTTCAAGAATTAGAAATCAAGTGATGCCATGAAGCATAAACTTGTGAAATGATACTGCAAAGTAAAGCTTAAACATATTATTATAAAGGTGGGGCAATAAAATCATTAGGAATTTATCTCATAAAAATAAATGGTGAAGACATCCTAAGCCAGAGAAAATAGGAGATATCAGTGGAAGTAGCCATATATTCAGAAATCAGTTGGATATACTTATGACCTGTATTATATTTTCAGGACTACCTGCCACATTACTTTTTTCTTCTATATTACCTGTAAGCAGAAAAAGAATATGATTATATAATAGATATTTTCATATTAGCCAGGGTCCCTGTCAGGAAATCCATTTTTGATATGTGCTCATCATGTACTATGGGCCATTATGAGTGCCTGTGTACTTAAGAAAATTTGAGCTTTGCTACTGAAATATATCAGTTTTCACTATCATTTGAGTACTTTTGTGATGGCAGTTTCCTTGAGTTGCAGATAATTAACAATTGCCTAACCCTGTAGTTTTGCACATCAGTGTCAGAAATTCACAATTCAGATTATAAAATCGGACTTTATTTTCCAAACTAGAAACAAATATGATCCTTCTTTCCAGAATTTTTTTCATGCTTCTTGTAGTAAAACTTATCTTGTACTGCCTGATTTGCTTCTGTGCCCTAGTTCATGCTTGGAGCAAGACAGCAAGAATTACTTTTAACTTTGTATAGTTTGGACTTTTGTAATGATTTCTTTTAACTTGTGAGGCTGCAAGCCCTAAGTTAAGCCCTCCTAGTTTGGCTGTCTTTATTTTAATGGACATGGCAATAAAGTTATTCATTGTTTTACTATTCTGCATTTTGCATTATTCACAACCTGTTTCTTGCTATTTACTGTAACAAAATCGGCAGTTACTTTATTCACTGTTTTACTATTCTATTTTGGCATTAGTCATAATGGTTCTATTTTATTTTACTATGATGACTACTGATGTTGTTCATTTTGATAAAGAATCTTACTGTGATTATGTCTGTTCACTTCCCCATGTTTGCCAGTTGATATCTTCCAGCTTTGTAGGCACCTAATATTTTGTGCAGGCACCAATGGGATTGGTGAAGTAGGGCAAATGGAGGTGGTCATTTGCACTGTTCCTGGTGGGGTAATGGTCTTACAACTACTTTCCTGGGATGAAATACCAGGATTCATATCTCTATGTTCTACCAAGGGTCCAGCTTTTCTAAGCAGTGGCAAGTAACTGGACCAATCTGCTATGATCCCTTTTATGGAGCTCTACTCCAACACCAGATTAATATGAAAGAATACAGAGATTTTCTCAGACACACTGCATGATGTTGACCTAGCTTATATCATGAAGACCTGGTCTGATGACCTCTTTAGCCCCCACTTGGTGACTGATGTACCACTTATTATCCCTATAATTCACTGCCCTGTCAGGTACAACATCTGGGGTGGAATTCTAGTCTGCTTTGGCTCCAAGCTTCAGCTGACCATAGTTGCCTGCATGACAACTAACTCCTTCAATATTTGTCTTTGCTGTTGAAGAAGTTTCAGCAAATAATTTTCAGTTCTTCAGTGACTTAATCTCTTTTCCGTGTTCTGTCTGATTTATTTATAGCTGTGCTATTTGTTTTATTGATTTATGTGTGTTTTCTTTTTCTGGTGCTTTGATTAAAGTACCTAACTAGACATGACGTTTATTGATAAACAACTGCTTACCATTTACAAACCACAAATGTCTGACATACATTCCAATAATGTAACTAGAATTTGGAATAAAATTCCTGTGCCAATCAGGTCTATCACACATTTTTTCAAACTGTTACAAAAGACTTCTTCTGTACCTCTTGGCTTTGTCCCTGCTCCTCGTCTGGGACATAGCTTCTCCAAACATCCTTCATCACCTTCTTAAACCTCCCTTTAAAGCATTAAATCACATAACCTGTTTATTGCCTTCGTATACTTCACATTATTTTAATATTTAACCTACTATGCCTACTTCTAATTAGCAGAACCAAATTATTATTCCATCACTACTTCTGTATTAACACTTAAACTTGCTTATCTCCTTGAATACTTCACTTTAATGTGTTTCTTTAATTTCTCCTACCTGTCTTATACACCACTGTTCTACCTGTAAATTCTTGATACAATGCGTGTATATTAATGCTTGTGAATATCAGTATAGATTTTATTATACTGACTACTATACCATGTATTCAATGAAACTGTATTATAAAATTTGTTATTGTAAATATTAATTGCATTTAATTTGTTACCTTGGAGCTTTCGTCCCCAGGCCTCTGCTGAAAAAGGGCACCTGTGCCCAGTCAGACTTTCCCAGTAAACAAATGTCAATAAATAATAAATTAATAAATAAAAGTTGAGGATGAATTACCTGACTTCCTGAATAACATTATATATATATATATATATATATATATATATATATATATATATATGAATAATGAATGAACTTTTGAAAAAAATAAATAAATAAAACCTTAGCAGAAATGGTGGACTACCTTCATGTCCTTCTGACTATAGGGAGGATTTACAGTGGGATTCAAACTCGGTTGCTACATCATGCAGATTCATATTAAGGTTTGCTCACCAGTCTATGCTCTGCAGTCATACTGTTGGTGTAAAACTGTAATTCATAGATGTCATATCACCAGCAATCTCATATAGTGTACTCTTGGCAAAATCAAAGATTGAAGGAAAAACTGATTTCAAGAACTTTTAACTGTGTCCCAACTTAAGGCTGGGATTCATTCCCATCAGGGTATATAACATCCAAACATTTGGAGAAATGAAACAATGCAAAGTAATAAGAAAAACTTAAACCAGTTAATGTTGCACAGCAGGGTATAGTACAATGTATTGCAAACCAGCATTCCACAGTGCTATTTCACACAGGGACAGGATTCTTAAAATTAGGGACCATGTAGTGCTGGAGTTAAGAAGTTGGCACAATGGTTAAGGTATTAAGTTTACAGACACAATGTGCAGGGTTCAATTCTGACATGGGGTAACTGGCTAGGCTTAAAATGACCCACAAGGGCAGTTAGCCTAGTACTAACCTATGAATAATGACAGAGCCATACAGTGTGGTTTGTGACTGTCCAGATTGTGTACATGGCTAGTCACTTGACAGGGCAAGTCTCAAGTCTAGACAATCCAGGAAGTGAATATTCTGAATTATGCATGAGGTAAATTGTGTGAATGATTTCTACAGGTCCATATGGAAATCTGTTATTCTGTATAGGAACCCAAACCTGTGTTTGAATGTCAAGGGATTGAAAAGTTCTGTTTCGGCATTTATTTCCGAATAGTTCTGAAAACAGATGGAAAGTGATGCATCACTTAACATGGAATGTACCTCCAACTGCCTTATTACATTTATAAAACAGACCTCTGTATTTTTCTCAGTTTAATTTTTACATTTAGGAATTTAAGCATGACATATGTGTGTGTGTGTGTGTGTGTGTGTGTGTGTGTGTGTGTGTGTGTGTGTGTGTGTGTGTGTGTGTGTGTGTGTGTGTGTGTGCGTTTGTGTGTGTGTGTGTGTGTGTGTGTGTGTGTGTGTGTGTGTGTGTGTGTGTGTGTGTGTGTGTGTGTGTGTGTGTGTGCGTGTCTTACATCCAACAGCTATACACCCTTTTCAGATATTTTCAACTCTAAAGATGTTTACTTACAGCAACACCATTTTGGGAATAATGTTTGTGTCTTTCGGCTTTTCCCGGTTAGGGGTCGCCACAGCAGAACTCCGGTCCGCTAATGATTGGCAGTTGATTTTTACATACCAGCTTGCCAGGCCTGATGCACAACCTTCAATGAAGGTACACCCATTCACGCATGTCTCCACGCAGAAGACGCTTTAGCTGAGAATCGAACCGGACAGCATCTTGCTGTGAGGCGACAACGCTACTGCAGCACCACCACAGCGTTTTGGGAATAATAAACTAACCAATTAACATGTTGTTAATGGAAGTTTATTCATGTATATTATTATAATGTGTTATTTTTTCCTATGCATGTTTAAGTCCAGCCACATACACATGTTGTGCATTGTGCTAAAATCCCAATGTACTGCCCCTTTCTAAATGCTCTTTCCTTGTGTTCATGTACCATAAATACTCAGAAACATAGTTCTAAGTGAAATACACATCATTGTCAGCAATACATTGTTACAAAACATGAAATAAACATAGTTTTAAGTGAAACACACATCGTCAGTCATACATTGTTACAAAACATGAAATAAACATAGCTTTAAGTGAAGTACACATCATTGCAAGCAATACATTGTTGCAAAACTTATAATAAGCAAACATGTTAAATATTTTTATTAAGCAAATGGGTGTTTTGTGGAAGATAAAAGAGTAGATGCAAGGAAGGTACTAAAATACTTTAAACAATTTAAGACAAATAAAACAAAACACCTTTCTTTTAAGAATTAAGGAGCTATTCTAGCTTTGTTGTCTTGGGCACATTTCTACTTACTGTGGTCTGATGTAGGCTAGCTTATAATTCATCTATCACCTACTTAATACACACCTCTTTACTCTTCTCTTCTTGTAGAACATCTGCCTTTTTTTAGGGACAGAGATAAAGTAGCAAACATTTGTTTTGTGCCAATACATGCATGAGGAATCACAGGTTCATAAATTCCAATTTTTTGAAAAGCGTGTATTATATTAGGAAGAAGGTCTCTGCTTCCCCCATTTGATTAGTTGTACACACACAATCCCTTGCTAGCTTAGGAAGTCAAATTTGATGTTACTGCACAGTGAAAAAGGGAAATACTTGAGTTTTGGACAGACCTTTTGAAGTACAGTGACTGAAACTCTGTGGTTCAAGTTTTTAACATTTGGTGGCACTGTCTGCATCACATTTATATTGTTTACTTGAGGATATAAGCTATACCATACCTTCTCTTCTGATCTAAACCTTTTGTTTGAAATGTATATGCTTTTGTGTGAGGGTGTACATATTTAATGTGTTCTTCTCTGCCTATCTAATCAATCTCTGCTGTAACCATAAATACACATTTAGATGTCCATACATATTATTGGCAGTCAGTGTATCCCCTCCTATCTGTAATTGTACAAATGTATATGCTTTGCAGCCTGGTCCAGGGATGAACCTGGTTAATAAATAGGAAACAAATAAATAAATAACTACAGGGGATGATAAAGATACTTTTACTACAACATCTCTATACCACAAACCTTCTAGGTTAGACAGTGCACACGGTTAAATGTTTCAGGAAATAGGTACTCATTCCTCTGAAGTAGTAACATGCATGGTAGAAAATGAAACAGCATACAAGTATATGAGTTTCAAGCGTAGTAATGGAATGCTTAGTGCTGCTGTCTCGCGGTGCTTGGTTAATCTGGAAGCTACTGGGCGTTCTGTGTGGAATTTGAATGCCTTCCATGTGTCTGTGTAGCTATTTGCAAAGGTCTCTGATTTCCTCCCACATGCCAAAGACATGTCTTTAGGTAAACTGGTCATTTTCCAGATTGCCCATAGGTATGCATGTAGTGTGAACGTAAGACTTTGTGTATTTGTGTGCATGCATGTGTATTCTGTAATGAACTGTCACCATGGCCAGGATTGTTTTAATTTCTCATGCCCATTGTTTCTGGGTATCTGTGTCTGTGTGTGTATGTGTTTGTGTGTGTATGTGTTTGTGTGTGTGTGTGTGTGTGTGTGTGTGTGTGTGTGTGTGTGTGTGTGTGTGTGTGTGTGTGTGTGTGTGTGTGTGTGTGTACATAAAGCAGTAGACTGCCATCATATCCAAGACTGGTTTAATGTCTTATGTACGTTATTTTCTTGTATATCTCTAGCTCCATTAAAACCTCAAATTTTTTAGAAAGTGTATAAATTAATGAATGAAAGAGTGAATGAAAGAAAGAAATTTAAAAAATAATACAGTTGCTTGTCAATAAATGGAAGTTCTTGAGCTCTCATCTTTTGACAAATGCTTCCTTGACTTAGTACTATAAATTAAATTCAACAGATATTGCAAGCCGTGGTGAAAAACAATTTCTTTCTTTTGCCCTGTGAAATGAGAGAAGCAGAGATGCACAGAATCCTGATGATAACTGCCCCACTGGCAAAACAAAAGCATTATACATCATTGTTTCATAACCTAGAGAACATTATATATCACTTTTATAACCTACAGCACATTATATATCTTTGTTTCATAATCTACATATATCACTGTTTTATATCTACAGTGCATTATATATCACTGTTTTATAACCTACAGCACATTATAGCTCACTGTTTCATAATCTACAGCACATTATATATCACTGTTTCATAACCTACAGCACATTGTATATCATAGTATTATAATCTACAGCACATTATTATATATATCACTGTTTTATATCTACAGCACATTATACATCACTGTTTCATAATCTACAGCCTGTTATATATCACTGTTTTATAACCTACAACACATTATATATCACTTTCATAATCTACACCCTATTATATATCACTGTTTTATAACCTACAGCACATTATATATCACATTTGTATAACCTACAGCCCATTATGTATTACTGTTTTATAACCTACACCACATTATATATATCATAGTTTTATAACCTACAGCACATTATATATCACTGTTTTATAACCTACAGCACATTATATATCATAGTTTTATAACCTACAGCACATTATACATCACTATTTTATAACCTACAGCAGATTATATATTACAGTTGTATAACCTAGAATCCATTATATATCACTGTTTTATAAACCACAACACATTCTTCACTTTTGAAGCATGAACTTTAATGAACTACCTCAGAAATGCACACTGCTTTATCCAACCGCAATCAGATTACTTGGTTAGTGCTCTGGTTCATGCGCAGATGCAGCACTAACCTGCAATCAGATTACTTGGTTAGTGCTCTGGTTCATGATGCAGCAGCAATCAGATTACTTGGTTAGTGCTCTGGTTCATGAGATGCAGCACTAACCTGCAATCAGATTACTTGGTTAGTGCTCTGGTTCATGCGCAGATGCAGCACTAACCTGCAATCAGATTACTTGGTTAGTGCTCTGGTTCATGCGCAGATGCAGCACTAACCTGCAATCAGATTACTTGGTTAGTGCTCTGGTTCATGCGCAGATGCAGCACTAACCTGCAATCAGATTACTTGGTTAGTGCTCTGGTTCATGCGCAGATGCAGCACTAACCTGCAATCAGATTACTTGGTTAGTGCTCTGGTTCATGCGCAGATGCAGCACTAACCATTCTTCAGTCAGCAGCCGAAGTGCTGGAACAACCACCCAAGGAGGGATTGGGGTAAGTAGTCTTAACTGGATCACATATCCAGTGAAGGGCTTTCTCAGAGTTCTGCTGCAATTGTTCAAACTATGGAAGTTCTAAAACAGCTACTACTTGGGGCTCAGCAAGTATGAGCCTGGGATATGTATGGTTTGTCAAGACCAGCCAGACTGATGAACCGTTTCATCTAAATTTACAAATATGTCCAAGAGTGAGCAACCTCAGGAGATGTTATATTTAGTAACAAAGTACTTGAAGAGGAGTGCGACGGGGCTACCCACTTCAAACATGATCAGTACGTTACTTTGTAAAATCACTATTTGATTAAATGGTCCTTTGTTATGGATGCACTCAAAGACCTCTTCTATATTTCTGAGCAAGGCAAGCCATGAAATCACAGTGTGGCTGGATATTGCACATGTGCAGAAGCAAATACTTGCACTGGGTTCAGTATAGTGAGAAATAGGCTCTTTTTCCAGCCACTGGGAAGTCTTAGCAGCGTAACAAAAATCTTCTAATCCCCAATGGATGAAAGCCATGATGTGTGTCTCCTGCTTCTATCTACTCATGTCATAGGATAATAATGGACTAGCTGAATGACAGTAAATGGTTGGACCTTAATGGTCCCTGCGTAGATAAAGGTGAAAAAGGATGACATAAAAAAATGACTTAATCACTACTTTTCATGCAGGAAGTTTAGACACAATTCAGATCATAGTATGACTGAAGAGATATACATTACCTGTCTGCATAAGAATATGTTTGCCTGAGGGATATAATCTATCAGCACAATGCTGAAATTTAGGTTTCCAGGGTCAGATCTGGAGCAGACATGGCTTTCTGAAACAGTAAAATGTTCTAACATATTGCTTGATCATTAGTTGATTGTAGTATAAAAATGACTGTTATGTTACAAATATAATTACTTGTTTTTTCTTTGAGTCCCATCATTTTGTACTTGCATAAGTGTATGTGATTTTATTGATTTTTTTATATATTTCAGTGGTGTACAGTGTATGTGATTTTATATGATTTTTACATATTTCAGTGGTGTACAGTGTATGTCATTTTACATGATTTTTACATATTTCAGTGCTGTACAGTGTATGTGATTTTATATGATTTTTATATATTTCAGTGGTGTACAGAAGGCTGGATCAATACTTCTAGACTAAGAAAATGTGATAGTAGTTATCATTTTTGGTAGGGGGAAGCAGGAGGGAGTGTTTCCATTATAGAGGGACCACATTTCTCAGCCCTCCTTGAAAAGTATATGCCCATTGCTTGAAAGGAGATGTAAATCATTCAATAGCCAAGCCTGTGATTCAAGATCAATACAGATTCAGTTATGGAAGGGGAACATAAGATAAACCAATTATTAAAGATGCCATGGGAGCTCACTAATACTGTCGACATATGTTTTCTGGAGCTGGAAAAGGCATATGACCCTGTACCCTGGAATGTCTTAAGGGTGGTGGTGCAACAATATGGGGACCCAGGACTGCTGTGGCAAGCCATTTTGACCATGTATTTGAGGAGTGAGAGTTGTGTCTGCAGGTGGTTGTAGAACTCCTTCGAGAGTGTTTCTTGACTGCTGTCCTGATTGTGATTTTTATGGCTTCCTGTTTGTGATTGTTATGGGCAGAAGATTAAGACACAACCAAAATCTAAAACATATTTGGCTTGGGCACATTAGGGTTGCATATGTGTTGACTTCAAATGATAATGTCCTTTTAACCTTAAGTAACTGGTTTCTGGTGTGTGCTGGAGTGTTATGCTACTCAACATGATGTAATAAGATGAAACTTAGCATCTCCAAATCAGAAATTGTAGTTCTGTCCCAGAAAGAGAGGATTACCTTCTCCAGGTGAGGGACAGCGGCCACCTTCAGTGGAAAAGTTTACATATTTTTGAATCTTGCTCAGGACTGAAGATAGACGGGGCTGGAAGACTGACCACCAGATCAGTGCAGTTGTGGAAGTACTCAAGGCTTTGTAGTAGATGGTATTGATGAAGAGATAAATGAGGCATAGACTGCAGCTGTTGTATTTCATCATCAGCCTATGTCCCCATCTTTTGAAATTTCAGGTATGAGCAAAAGAAATGAGATTTGTTTTTGTTTGTTTTTGCAGGTTATCGGACTTACTCATAGTAACAGGGTGAGGATTGGCAATCTGGAAGGATGCATAGTACAGATATTGTCACTTCATGCTAAGAGGAGTCAGTTGATATCATCTGTATACTTACCACTGGAGATTTACCAGGCAAAACCCACTGAAAGACGGCTCAGGATGGGGTATAGCCAGGACCTATTGGAGGGATTATATACATCAGTTTTCCTAGGAATATCAGAAGACATGACTTGATGAGCTGGAGGATGATGCTGTGGATAGGAAACTGTGGTCTGTCCTGCTCAGGATGCTACTACGTCGACCCTCACCAGGAACAGCAGTTTAGAAAAAGACAATAATGATATGGTATTGTATTTTTAATTTGCATCGTATTGGGCCTGTTGGCATAGGATGTGACTGGAAAAGGGTTAAGAACTGATCCACTTATTCAGTTAGCAAATTAAATGCTTATACACACAAAGTTAAGGAAAAGCCAACTGAAACAAACAAGAAGAAGGGGGAAAACCAATTTAGATATATACTAAAACTTTCAAGAACTGCAGTCTGGAAGTGCAAGGTTACAGAACCAAACAAGAAGATACAACACAGAAACTTTATGATGGAAGATTCAGTTACTCAAAGCATGGAAATTTTTTCTCAGATTGGCTTAAATTAACTGGTGATGTCTGGGTGTGATTGGTATGGCAGGGTATGGCTAGTCTGTGCACCTTAGAGGTAACAGAATAGACTTTTGTCATCCCATGATGTCCCTTCTGAATTTACTCAAAATGACTGCATCCCTGGAGAAGAATGATAAAGCATACTTTATTTTTAATAATCATGAGCCTAAAAGGGTATGACAGGAATAGCCTTAAAATAAGTTATGGCTTTATAGTAAATCAAAAGCATAGTTTCATAATTCAGGTAAACAGCATGCAAAGACTAGGATGGAGAACCCTAAATTATTTTGGAAAAATGAAATTCACTGGGTTTGTCTTTTTTTTTTTCTTTATAAGCAGCAAGAGCATTTGTTTCTCTGAGACTTGTCTATTTAAAAGGACTGTCAATAATATAACTTTTAATCCTTGCAAGTGTTATATGTCTGCATTTGTTACCTGTGGTACTCTACTGATCCACGTGGTCGTTGTTCATCCTCAGCTGTAGTCATCATTTAGTTAAGTGAGTTCCTCAGACAGTTGGCCAGTGCATACTGAGGGCATGAAATCCTGGACTACAGGAGGCAGCTAGTTAATAGCTCTTTGCTGTAATCCTCTTCACTAACTTCCAGATTATATTATTTAATTATGCTCTTTCTCTTTAACATATCCATCCAAAATTCTTATTTTCACAAGCTACCTTTCCGCAGACACTCAAAGTACTGTTTAGTGGCCTGTTTAGTGGACTTTTGTGTTTATCCATGTTAATGGCCTAAAGTTTACCTACTTGACTGTTACAGCATCACCTCCTTAGTCAAACAATGCAGGACAGCAACTAATATTTATTTGTTTATAGTCCCACTAGGCCAATGTCCTCTTTTCAGGGAAGACCCATGGTGGATTCATACTGACTAGGGGAAGTTTGGGCAAGACAGTGTGGAAATTACCCTATTCTTTTCAAAGACTGTAGGGGGACTTTTTACGGCTACTTGATCTGCCACCAGCTCAGGCAGATGGAGCCTCATTTTAACATCTCATCCAAAGTATGGCGTGAACAGTTACTACACAGCAGTAAAGCAATAGTGCTTTATGTAGATGCTTTGCATATTGCTGGTCTCTTTACGTTTAAATTTAGCTTAAATAGCTTCTGCTTTCCTACAGTTACTCTTCTTATCCACCTCATCAGCTCTGTAACTGGTAGCGTTTATAGACGTGAACTGGTACACCAAACAGAAATACAGATAGCTAGTGTAAGTTCATCCACTCATGCACATTGCATTTTATTATGCTTCAGATGGTTACTGAATTAGATGAAGAAAAAAGAAAAGAAAAACTATTCATAGCAGTGTAGTGTCATATTTTGTGACATGGTGACAATAATTATTCCACAGAGACATTTTTTTATAATTCATATTTGTTTTCATCTCAAGTTTCTCAGAGCT